>NC_081407.1:429441229-429463729 GCF_030272615.1 Cryptomeria japonica
TACATAAACCCAATTTAATCTCCAATGATCGACCAAATCCTCTACCTGAATGATATTACATTATTCACACATTACATTCCTTGACCATGACCTCTAACATAACCATGATGATCTACAATGAGATCTTACATCTATATATAAAAACCCTCGACCATAAACAATTAGGTTGGCCACCAGATAATAAACCAATTACATAATTACAAACTATGTCGGCCTAAGACATGTGTATGGTGAAAATGGATAACAATAATAACAATATTGAAAGGCTAAATGAATTCAACCACAAAACCCTAGCCTAACAACAACAAAGATCCACCATAACATATGAAGATTACCTAAGACAATGCAAATCAAATGAAATCACAAAGATTATACCATCACATGTCCAATAGAGTTTGGATCTCCATTCTTCCTATCTCCATTTATCTTGCTTGATGTATTTGCTCTCAGATTTTATGTGCACAAGAGCTCAACAAAGAACGGAATGTGGTTGCAAGTAGGATCGTAGTGTAGTCAAGTGTATAAGATTCATTTGAATGTCTCATTAGGGTTTGATAATGAAGGAAGCATCTCTTTATATAGAAGACACTATATGA
Source organism: Cryptomeria japonica (assembly GCF_030272615.1). Taxonomy (NCBI): domain Eukaryota; kingdom Viridiplantae; phylum Streptophyta; class Pinopsida; order Cupressales; family Cupressaceae; genus Cryptomeria; species Cryptomeria japonica. The sequence continues at coordinate 429,441,826 of NC_081407.1, forward strand.
AATGGAGGGATAAGATTGAGAGGTGTAAAAGGAGGTCGGCTATGATTAGAGGGTAGGTAAAAGAAATAATAAAATAAGGAAAGGGGTAGGTAGTGTATGAATTAAGAGATGAATGACATGTGTCATGGGTAGAAAAGGTTAATGAATTAATTAAATAAATTAATTAATAGAAGAAGTGGGATCAATTAAATAAATAAAATATTTATTTAATTTAGAAAAAGGATAATTTAAATAAATAAATAAATTTATTTAAATGAGAAATAAGGCTAGAAGAGGATAAATGAATTAATTAAATAAATAAAGATTTATTTAATTAATAGAAGAATTAAGCTTAGATAATTAAATAAATAAAATATTTATTTAATTAGACATGACAATTTTGGGTGTCTACATTTTGCCCCTCTTTGAGACAATGCGGCTTGTCGCGTTATTTCAAAGAAGATAATATGAACTGATACAGAGTTGCCCCAAGATGGGAATGATATGCCCCCTCGAGAGATTGGATGAAAATGTCTGAAAAGATTGTAGACAATCTCTCGATAAGAAAGACGGGATAGAATGGACTGACCGGATAAAGTGACAAAGTCACGGGATAATGAAGACTGACTTAGGAAACGAGGGCTAGAGCCAGGGTATGCTATAAGATAGACCACGAGGGAAAATATATCCTCATTGTCATCTACACATCCACGAGAGCAGATTACAGAGCGAAAATAGAGTAGCAACAGTCAGCAGCGATGGCCTTCATTCATAGATTCGACTGTGTTCGCCGATTTCAGAGGCCAGCAGAGGCAGGTGAGCCGGTAAGTACCACCAAACCTCCTCGTACTTTGATGCATTTAATTTTTTCATTAATGCATGCTAGATAGAGCAATAAATGCACTTAGACTAGGGTCCAAAAAGTGTCCAAAAACGTCCAGGTGCATCTACGTTGGTGCCAGACGCGTCTGTGCTCGCGAGGCACGTCTGTGTTTGTGCCAGGCGCATCTGCGTTTGAACCCGCGTCTGTGTCCAATGCGGCCATGTTTGTGATGGTCAGTCGCGTTTGTGCCAAGAAGGCATGTCTGTGTCACCCAGGCACGTTTGTGCAAAGCATAGGCACGTCTGTGTCAATCAAGCGTGTCTGTGTTTTTCAGGCGCGTCTGTGCAGTCTGAAAGCGCGTTTATGTCAGGTAAGCGTGTTTGTGTTAAGTTTTGGTCTTCTAGGTCAAATCGACAGTTCTGTGATGAACATACGCTGTCGATTGGATAAGCTGCTGAGAGGATACACTCAAGCAGGTCCTCTAGGAAGACTAGGATAGATCAAGGCACTTTGTGATGAACAGTGAGTACCAAGATATAGTACTTTGTGATGAACAGGTAGTACTAGAATATGAGCAGCACTTTCTGATGAACAGTGAGTGCAAATGTGAGCAACACTTTGTGATGAACAGTGAGTGTCACACATGTAGTACTTTTTGATGAACAGGGCGTACTACTAGTGATAAATAGCAACACTTTGTGATGAACAATGAGTGTCACTAGGATAGAATGCCATATGCATTTAGATAAAAAGTAGCATTTTGTGATAAACAGGGAATGCCACTATGACTGACATGAGTGATTTGCTTGACTGCAGGAGTATTTGCCGATGCTGGAGTCATGGGAGAGATTCCCGTCGACTCAGAGGTTGCGACCTGAGTTGTCCTTCGAGGACCGAGCAGCTATTGAGGAGATGGGACTGAGACATGTTCTATATGTGCCTGAGTTTCAGGTGAACATGGGACAGTTGACTATGCTGGCAGAGAGATGGCACTCCGAGACCTGTACGTTTCATTTGCCAATGGGTGAGATGACAGTCACCCTTGAGGATGTATATAGGATACTAAGGATACCGATCAATGGGGAGCTGATTCCATATGATCGAGACAGAGACAAGGAGGCCCTGAGATGAGTATTCCAGGACCCAGGGCTGGAGATGAGGGCAGGACATGTGGCATGGGATACTATGATAGCCACAGGATTAGCATTACCAGCAGTGGTAGGAGGAGTGATCAGTGGGTTCCTGTGTCCAGATAGGGCGATATGGGGGTTGGCTATGGGGTGGGGAGGAGCATTGGAGACACTGGTGATGCAGTACACCAGGTATGCTTGGGGACTGTGTGTGTTGGCACATCTCTACTACGAGCTGCATCAGTTTGTGTAACATGGATCTATGGGTTTGGGCTGCGGAGTGACATTGCTGTAGGTATGGGCTTATGAGCATCTGCCAGTGACGAGGCTGATACACTTCAGAGGCAGGGGTCATGGACGCAGTTTTGTTCATTTGTATGACATGATCACATCGCAGCCACGGATTGGCAGGCTAGAGCATTGGTGGCGAGTGATAGATGATATCGACATGGTCATATGGAGGCCATATCTAGGATGAGAGCAGTGGGAGGATGATGCAGTTGAGCTTCCCTACACCTTCTGGAGCAGGTATTTGATTGGGCAAACGCCCTATGTGCTGGAGAGGTAGCTAGTGGACAGGGTTGGCTGATAGTTTGACAGGATTCAGAGGATGCCCCAGGGCTCAGGCATGTATGCACGGACAGTCAGAGATCAGACACAGTTTGGGCCCTTGCTTTCATATGATTAGGTAGTGACACAGCTAGTAGAGATGATGCCCCTACCCTGGGACATGTGGCCAGAGATTGAGGATGCCAACATGGATGCTGAGTACATAGCATACTGGGTAGAGCATCCCTTCCCATAGTTGACGGATCCAGGGGAGCCATTGGATGGAGATGGGGGTGGAGATGATGATGATGGTGGAGGTGATGGGGGCAGAGGCCAATGGAGGAGGAGGGGAGCAGTTGGAGAGAGGAGGGTTGCACCTCAGAGGGAGGGTGGTGAGGAGAGGCATGCTCGAGTGGTGAGGGGTTGCGGTGGATTTCCGCTACAGGTGCCAGCAGCACAAGGTCCCAGACAGGTACAGGTATAGGGATAGGGACAGAGACAGGTACCAGTACAGGCACCAGTATAGGTACAGGCACAGGCATAGGGTTAGGCACCCATACAAGGGGAGCCACAGGCAGAGGTGGAGGGGGCTGACCTGGTGGAGGATGAGCTGCTAGAGCTGAGGGAGATCTGCTAGAGCAAGGCAGATGAGATCCAAGAGCTGGAGAGGGAGAGGGATCAGCTCAAGATGAGGCTCAGAGATACTGAGCGGGAGTGGGATCAGGCTATTCAGTGCTATACAGAGGCTGAGACAACACTAAGGGCCGGGAGACGGGTAGTGGAGGACACAGGGGCAGGGTATGCTTATGTTCTGCGGGCAGGGGAGGAGATTGCCTACTGGCGGGATCTCTACTATGGTGCAGTGCCAACAGATCAGCGAGTGAGGAGCTTCCATAGACCATCGCGTACAGTGACAACACTGGAGGGAGCCGAAGGAGACAGGCATCGAGTGGTGGGGTTATGGGTCCTCCACCACCACTAGATAGAGGAGACAGGAGGGATGATCCTAGGGCAGGTCCTTCAGGGGCTCAGATTCCATCGAGGCCAGGCGGCTCTGAGGGAGGGAGTTCATCATAGCCATAGAGGGCTCCCTATGTATCAGTTTTGTACCATTTTTGTATTGTAGACACCTGCGGGTGCTTTTTTGTAGCCATATGATTTTGACATCATTGTATCATGACACTTTATGATTATATATATGAGATGATTCATTTTTGCGGCAGATATATGCATATGTACCTATGTGATGTATGTTTCTATGTGATGCTTATGATATGGATGCAAATATAAACATAATGAAATGCAATATTTTTGTTCTTTTATGTTTTAAAATGTTATGCCAATGCAATTGTAAATGTATGTAATGCAAATGAATATGATAATGCAAATGTAAATTGTGCTAACAGGTGTTGTGTGCAGGATGTGATGCAGTTGTGATATTTATATGTATGTATGAAATGCTTATATGTGGTAATGCAGGTGTAACTACATGAAATGAAAATATTTTTGGTGTGTCATTATACTCAATCATGTGATAGCAGGCTACATGGACTCGAGAAGGATGATGGAAGTCAATCAAGAAAGGGGAATGAAAGATAGAAGATATGAAAGTGAAAGAGCTTCTTGTGCATTATCATCATTGAGCTTTATTATGGCAAAATAGGTTATGACAATCGAGGCATATGTTCGACCTAGAAAGTCATTGTACCCGTTTGCATGGAGATAAGACAGTCACAAACAAGGAATGCCCCAGTTCACACTAGACTCACAGTGTCCTCATATCCTTGGACAAGTCATAGCATTACTAAGAGACAATCCATAGATAGCAAATACAAGTAGGTGATGATACCCCATCCTCGCCTTTCTAGTCAAAGACATCCTGGAGATAGAATCTCTAGTCAGAGACATCCCGGAAAAGCTAAAAGACATGACACCAAAAAAGATGAAATCAAAAGAAAACCAAGACTCGACACCAACATCCATTGTAGCCCTCAAGTTTAGTGTCTCTTGTCACTTGTATAAGTCTTATTTGATTGTGGTCACAATGTTTACTTTCACAAAAAGGATAGATAGCACTAAACCATAATGTTATCTGAGTCTGTTGAAAGATTTGATTTGTTGAAGCCCATTGTTGCTGCTGTCTCATCTGAAACTGACTGAATTGCGGATTGGCAATGCAGATGCTGCTTTATTGTGAATTGGGCGTGGATAAAATGAAGAAAGCTATAAGAAACTATACTCCTTGAAACATGTGATGTTCTCAGTTCCACACCCATCACTAGATGCAGGATTTGCCTTAGCCACAGATAGGATCTGATTTATTATGGATGGAAAGGGAGGTGAAAAGGGATGTTTATTATGAATGGCTAACCAGTCTTGGGTAGATCAATAACAAGCCATGATGGGAATGGGTAAGTTTATTATGAACGAATTGGTTGTGAGTGTGTGCAAAGTGAAAGGATGAAAGTGAATCCTGAAGGAGGGAGGAGCAATGTCTCTACACATGGCGCTAGTGACCCAGTTTTCACCATGGTACTTGCCTAGGGCGCCACTGAAGTGGTTTTCACCGTTGGACAAAATTATTTCTCTTTACTTTTTTCAATTTTTTCAATGTTTTTTGTGTCACAAGGCACCTGTTTGCCAGGTTTTCACCAAGTAACGATTTTTTTGTTTTATAATTTTTTTTGTATTTTTGAATTAGGATATTCCAAAGAGCTATGTGTAGAACCTGCGAAGGTGCATGTTGTTGATAGGATCCTCCAAAGGTTCACCTTCTGTAGTTGAGAGTTGATATGCACCAGATCCATATGCTGTTGTAATAATGTAGGGACCCAGCCAATTTGGTTCGAACTTGCTCTTCTTCTCTTTGTATTGCTGATTTTTGGGGTTTTCTCTGAGAACCAAGTCACCTACCTCAAATGTGTGAGGCTTTACCTTGTGATTGTAGTTGCATTTTTCCTTGACCGAATGATGTGTAGCTTGATTGAATGTCTTCCTCGATGAAGGAACTGAGATAGAATTACTAGTGTGTGGACTACACAGGCCCGTATGCGTGTCACCTAAAGAAGTTTGGGCATCCCTGATAACAAAGTCCTTCAAGGAAGCTCCATTAAAGGTCCATGATGTATCACCAGAAGGGAAAGGATGTGTGGAAAAAGTAGATGAGTGATGAAGGCTTATGATTGTGAAAAGAAGTGAAAGTAGGATAGCATGATGGAGACTTAGGATCAACATGTATGCTTTTTTACTTGAAATTTTAGAACTTTTGCCCCCAGTTATTTTGATATTAGGGGAGATCAACTCTTTCTCTTTTTGCTTCATAGGATTTTTATCCTTGACTTTGATTTTTGCAGAGTCCAATAGCTTTTGATTTTGATTTGGACTAAAGGACTTTTCTTTAGTTTTGACTTTTAGATTTTCCTTTTCAAAGCTTGATTTTTGATCCCCAATGAGTAAGGGCTTTTGTAATTCTTGTTGATCCAAGTCTGGAAGTGGAGTGGAAATGGAATGAGTGGATGAAATGGTAAGGCTATGTGATTTCTCAAGAGGGCTGGCGATATACTAAATAGATTCTTTGTTGGAACCACTCTTAGGATTATTGATATCAAGAGTTGCTTGCACCACTAGAGGAGATTTGCATTCGGACTTAGTAGCCACAACACTAGGTGGTTCACACCCAATTCCTTGGCATTGGAATTTTTTTGTAGGTTGTTCTTGTCGACTGAATACCTTAGGAGATAGTGGGATTTGATCAACATGGAAGATATACTCACCACATCCTAGGTCTTTAATCTTGAACTTTTCTTTGATCTATGCTTGTTTTGATGTTGAAGCTTTCAATGACTCTGGATCCACATATGCTGAAGATGGAATAGCCTCTCGATTGACTGGGATTATTATTTCTGATCTAGGTCGCAAATTGTTGCAATATATGAATGGATTTAGGTCAGCTTTGACGGTCACTTCAACTCCATTGTGTGGAAACTTGATGCATCGATGATATGTAGATGGGACTGCGCTCATTTCATGAATCCATGGACGTCCTAGCAATATGTTGTATGTGAGATCCAGGTCTAGGACTTGACAAACCACATCCTTTGTAACTGGCCCAACTCTGAGAGGCAAGGTGACTGCCTTTGGATGAACGCTCTTCATCATCATATGCCTTGATGGTAATTTTGTTTGTAGAATTCATAGCTTTATTAGAATATCCCAATTGTGTAATAGTGCTTTATGTGCAAATGTTTAGACCTGCTCCTCTATCTATCAGGACTCGTTTGATTCTATGTTTGTGTATGAAGGCTTCAATGTGTAATGGTGCATTATGTGGTTGACTTACAGAGGCGTCATCGGCTTCTGTGAATGTAAGGGAGTGTGGAATGGAAAGGTATCCCACCATGGCTTGAAATTGGTCCACGTTCAGATCAGTAGGAACGGCAGTATCTCTCAAGATTTTGTCAAGAATGGCTTTATGGGCGGGGGATATGCGTAAGAGCTCAAGGATTGAAATGAGCGCAGGTGTCTTCCCTAACTATTCTACAAGGTCATATTCAGGTTTGGTTGATGAAGGAGCGGTGTTTTTAGTTGGAGCACCTTGCAAAGTGATTTTACCTCGGCGGGTTGTAACATGACATTCAGAGGTAGGTTCAGAAGAAGATACAACACCTTTTAGGACAATCCTGGGTCTCCGAGTAGAATTCTCAGACGCTTTGTCCTTGATAATAATGGTAGAGACATAATTGTCCATCGAGATGTGATTGATGGTTGAATCATAGTTGTAAGATGCTCTGGTATAGTTGGTTTGATCCTCTGTGGCTTTAGCTTTTCCATTGTCATGTTTTGGGAATGGTTCCTTAAACATCTCATGTTCTTGATTAGACGAATGTCCCTCAATCTCAATGTCACCTCTATCAATGAGATCTTGTATGATGTTCTTCAGTTGATGACAATTTCTTGTCATATGACCTTTGCTCTTATGAAATTCACAATACTCATCATTATTCCACCAATTTGGTTTAACCTTTGGTTCATATGGAGGAAAATCTGGAACTATGATTACCTTGTTTGCCACTAGCTTCTTGAAAACTGACTCAAGTGGTTCTCCCAATGGAGTGTACTTCCTTCATGATCTGGAAGTTGTTTGAGTATTCACTTGAATGTTTGTAGAACTTGATCCCGAAAAGATGAATTTGGGTTGCACTGTGTTGGCATCAACAACACCATCATTGACTGTGTTCTTGTTTTTATTCCAAAATCTTGGCTTGTCTTTTCCTTTAAAGTCATCTTTGTTTTCCTTGAATATCTTAATGACTCCTTGTTCAATTAGGACCTTTTCTATAGCTAAGCCTTTTTCAATAACGTCCTTGAAGGTGGACAAACAAGCTTTTCTTAGATCATAGCCAATGTCTTTGTTAACATTCTGGGTGAACATTTCTACCATTTGTTTTTGTGGAATTTCACAAGAGCATCTGCTGGCTAGATTTCTCCATCTTTGTAAAAATGATGCAAAAGACTCTCCATCTTTTTGCTTGGTGTTGCACAAAGTAGTGACTGATATATCTGTCTCTATGTTGTAGGAGAAATGTTGGATAAATGCCTCTGCTAGATCACCCCATGACTTAATTCCAGGTGGTAGTTGGGAGAACCATTCCATAGCTTGATCACCTAAGCTTTGTGGGAATAATCTCATCAAATATGTCTCTTCTGCTACTATCTCAATGCAAGCTGTGAAAAACTGTCTTATGTGTGCCTTAAGATCCCCTTTTCCTCTACACTTATCAAATTTAGGCGCCACAAAGTGTGTAGGAAAAGGAGGCATTGGAATGCTCTTGTCAAATGGATAAGGACATATGTCTCTCATTGTGTATGTTGTCTTCGGTGTATTTATGTCCTCCATTTTCTTTTGTAAGTCCCTGATTTGTTGTTCCAAATTTCTCTTAGGTGGAGATCGACTTCTTGGACCATATCCTATGTTTGAGGTACCCATTGGAGGAGGAGCATGTTGCATATATGGATGATATTGATCATACACATGTTCATATGGAGGAGGTCTGTAATGATGTTGCGTATATGGACCACTTGGTATAGATTCATGTTGAGGAACACCATATCTATTTTGTGCATGTATACCATACTCTACAGGCATGTCATGTTCTAATGTGTTGCCCCCAAATTTGACATGGGGTTTCCTTGTGTCCAAATTTTGAGCATGCCTTTGAATATCCCATTGCTTTGGTGGTTGATCCTTAGCATTGATATGTGATTGAGCATATTTTTCTCCATAAGACTTCCATAATGGTCTATGAAGGTTAGTATCATATGTTTGACCATGTGTATGTGGGACCTCTGGTTTTTGAAGCAAAGCTGATGGTGATTCAAGTACCATATGTGGTCCTCTATTTCCTCCACTATTAGGTCTCCTTTGATCCATGTTGGAGTAAGGTTGTTGCAAAGGTTGATTTTCCATTATTTGAGACATGTCAAAATCATGAGGTATCTTGGCTCCACTTTGTGCCATCATTTGTAAGAAGTATTGTCTATCCCTCCTCATTATTTCCTCAACCAATCGATTGAAATGGAGATTCATAATGGATTCTTCCACATCTGTTGAATGTACTAAAAAGTTGTCCATATTGTCATTATGCGTAGCATTGTTATTTGTAGTGTCCATGTTCTCAACATTTGGAATGTTTCTATAGGCATCCATGTCAGGTAATGTAGTATGATCGGAATTGAAAAAGATATCATTGTCATACTCATAAGAACTCATGTTTGCGGACTCTTGAGCCTCTTTAGTTTCTCTCCTAGATTTTTGAAGATGGGTTTCAACCATGAACTAGGTATTTACCAAGATGTGTGAGACTAGATGAAAATGGAAAAAGTATGGAAGACCAAGAGTTGGATGGAATGTAAATGAATCTGAAGTGTACTTGCAATATCCAAAGTGTAAGACCAAGTATGTATGTAGTAGAGTAGGTGTGACTTCCAAAGAGAAGATAGTTTCTCTTAATGAGGTAAGTTGACCTTGACTCTAAGTAAGACCAAATGAGACCCAAAGGTAAGAAACCTTGATGAGGGACCACTTAGCAAAGTGTTGTTGTATGTAGTGTGTTGACAAAGTATAGTGAGGACAAGCAAGTGACCTTTTGACTCAAGTTTAGACAAGTGTGACTGTAAAGTGAGATCTGAAGCAATGATGGATTTTGTGAGACCCAAGGACAGGTTGAATGCTAAATGAAACCCTGGAGAAATGACCTAGGAAGCTCAAGAATTTTGAAACTGACTGTGTTTGTTTGCTGGACTGTAACAGTTTTTCAATTCTGAACATAGACGCACCTATATACTTCACAGATGCGGTTTCCTGACACCGACGCGACTCTGTTTAACACAGACGCGTTTCTGAGATTTTTTTGCAAAGTGTAATGTTGACTGTTGGAACACAGACGCGATTTTGCCCTTCACAGACATGGTTATACAACACAGATGCTATTATGTCCGACATAGACGTGTTTCTATAAAATTTGTGCAATTTTTTCCAATCTGTGAAGTCATTTTGTTGTGACCAAATCTGACTGTTTGACTATTTTTCGTGACAAGAGGACACAGTGTTGATGAAGACCCAATGTTTGCAAGTGTCTAGACTCAAAATGACTCCAAGAAAAGTGTGTTGTTTGATGTAAAGATGTTTTGCATACACTTGAAGACAGAAAAGACACAATGTTTTGCTGTTTGGTCTTGAATGTTTTGAATGTTTAAAATAAGTCAAGCATAATTCTTATGGTTGGCCAAGACAATAGTTGTTGATCCCACATGGGGTTTTACCCCAGAGGCTACGCTATTCAGAGCAGATACTTAGATGCTTGACCTCACTGGCTCCACCCTCGGCACTCACTTCTCGGGTCAACCAAGCATCAGTCCCCATGAAAACTCCGCGTGGTGAACTTTGTATCTCTACTAAGAACCGTATGTCTATGGGCCACTACCAGAGGTCCGACCTCCTGCCCCAACAACTAGAAGGATTTGGGCTTCTAAAACAAAAAGGTGCTAGTAAGGGCATCCACTCGTGTGGCCATACATGCGGCACTTTCAGCTCTGTAAATACAGAAGGCTCCCAGCCAGTAGGGGTTACGCCCTACAACTGATCACATAAATTTGATCAAATGGGTTTATGGGGAGACATAGTGTCGTTATGAACTAATCAGCATATGTTATCCATAGTTTTCACCATGAATACATTTGTTTATAGTCGTTCGGAAGAGATGGGTTTTCCTCACTACCACTTGGGTCATTCACTTCTCACTAGTAGTCCTAATGACCACACGGGAAGACAGGCCCTCTAAAGATTAAACAAAAAGAGCCTATTGCTCAAGACACAAAAGACAATGATTCAATTTTAGTGCACCAATTGAAGTGTTTGCTAGTCTATAAAAACAAGGCACACAAAAATCCAAAAACCCTTGCCGAGGACCTGCAACAAAGATTTATTAGTAGTTTGGATTGTTTCAAATGATCACCCCTTCCTGCAAGCACACAAGTTAGGTAAATTTTAAACCCAAAAGACTTTGTGAAAGATAGGGGCCTTCAACCAAATGATTTAGCCTTCAAAACAAGCTACACCAATTTTGTTAGCTAAATCTGAAAATGTTAGCTCAAAATAAACCAGATCTGAAACCCTAAATGCAAAATCCAAAAAACTGAATCAATAAAAACCCAAAATTTGAAATTGGTGAACACAAATGCGGTTACCCTCAACATAGACGCAACTGGGTTACACAGACGCGGTTCTGTGAGACACAGACGCGACTACAGAACACAGACGCTTCTTCTGGCCACAGGCGCGGCTAAAAACATCGCAGACGCGACTTTAAAACACAAACGCGCTTTCCTGGAACCTGCAAAATAAAATATTGCCATAACACAGACGCGATTCTAGAGGTCACAGATGCGTCAAAAAATCAAAAACGCGATTCGAAAGTACGCAGACGCGGAAATATCAAAATGCTACTGAAAACGTCGGATCTGCAACTTCAAAATACAAAATCTGCAACAAGGAAGTTAAATGCAAAAGGGACAAGAGTCCCACCGGGCGTGCCAAAATGTGTATGGTGAAAATGGATAACAATAATAACAATATTGAAAGGCTAAATGAATTCAACCACAAAACCCTAGCCTAACAACAACAAAGATCCACCATAACTTATGAAGATTACCTAAGACAATGCAAATCAAACGAAATCACAAAGATTATACCATCACATGTCCAATAGGGTTTGGATCTCCATTCTTCCTATCTCCATTGATCTTGCTTGATGTATTTGCTCTCAGATTTTATGTGCACAAGAGCTCAACAAAGAACGAAATGTGGTTGCAAGTAGGATCGTAGTGTAGTCAAGTGTATAAGATTCATTCGAATGTCTCATTAGGGTTTGATAATGAAGGAAGCATCTCCTTATATAGAAGACACTATATGAAATGGAGGGATAAGATTGAGAGGTGTAAAAGGAGGTTGGCTATGATTAGAGGGTAGGTAAAAGAAATAATAAAATAATGAAAGGGGTAGGTAGTGTATGAATTAAGAGATGAATGACATGTGTCATGGGTAGAAAAGGTTAATGAATTAATTAAATAAATAAATTAATAGAAGAAGTGGGATTAATTAAATAAATAAAATATTTATTTAATTTAGAAAAAGGATAATTTAAATAAATAAATATATTTATTTAAATGAGAAATAAGGCTAGAAGAGGATAAATGAATTAATTAAATAAATAAAGATTTATTTAATTAATAGAAGAATTAAGCTTAGATAATTAAATAAATAAAATATTTATTTAATTAGACATGACAATTTTGGGTGTCTACAAGACCAAACAAATAATATCCAACACATAAGACATCTCAAAAATACATTGAGAGGTCCAATCCACATGTTACATTAAAGCCGGTCCATAACCTAGATCAACCGGGACCCAATATAGGTCCACACGCTACAACAATGATCTCCATCCACCAGGTCTCGAACATGATCACCAACAACATCCTAAAAATCCACCAAAAGATGCACCAACACCACTTATGCAATTCATGAAAGATCTTCATTAAAATCTCTGCCAGTGAAACCCTCTTCGAAACCAAAAGCTAAGCTTCTAGACAAACATGATAGCATCCGATTACTAGACGAAAACCAACTGACCGAATATAAGCATAAGTATCATGAACAAGCCAATTCCATCACCAAACTATACTAGAGCCTACCAGAAAATACTCAACCTACGTGGACCAGAAGGGTGCCTATAAAGCATCCAAACATCTAGTGTTGGCATCAATGACAAAACATCAATGCAACACATAATCAATTCCACCAAATGACCAACAATCTCCCCCTTTAGTATTGATGGAAACACTAGATGTGAAAAAAATCTAAGTACCAAGAAATGCCAAACAAGTCTCTCCCAATGGAAGACAACCAACAAACTCCCACATATAGCTCTGAATGTCAATATCTCTCCCTCTTTGACTTTTTCTTTTTCTTTCTTTGTCTTTTTCACATCAATATCTCTCCCCCTTTGACATCAATGCCATAAATCTAACAAAAATATCAAAACAAAAACATAAACCACTAAATCACAAAGCTGACTACTCCCCTTGAGCAGTAGCATCCCACATCAGTGTTGAACTGAATAATATCTTTGACAATGCATGCTGGACTAATGCCAAACTGCATCAATCAAGTCTCTACTAGAGGGGCAGAAACTCCCAATCTGTCTCTCAAGTACTCAAATGATTCCTTGGGCAAAGGTTTAGTGAAAATATCTGCAATCTGCTCTTTAGTGTTCACATAAACTAGTCTAACTTCATTTGCTTCCACCTTTTCCTTCAAAAAGTTATACTTGATATATATGTGCTTTGTTTTAGAATGAAATACTGGATTCATTGATATATCAATAGCAACAAAGTTATCACAATGAATAACTACCGGTGCATCACAATCCACCTTTATATCCTTCAACATTTGCTTTATCTATAAAACTTGTGTACAGTTAGTAGCAACAACAACATACTCAGCTTTAGCTATAGATAAAGAAGTACATGATTGTTTCTTGTTGATCCATGAAACCAACTTCTTTCCAAGAAAGAAAGCTCCACCAGAAGTGCTTTTCTAGGTCATCAACATCTGTATATGCACATAAAGTAAAGTTATCATCCTTAGGGTACCACAAGCCATATTTTGATGTACCTTGCAAGTATCTAAAAATCATTTTCATTGCAATCTCATGATTTTCTCCACGATCACTCTAAAATCTTGAAACAATACAAACAATATTCATAATGTCAGGCCTAGTCTGAGTCAAATAAAGTAAACCTCCAATCATAGATTTGTATCTTGTAGGGTTTACTGGTGCAGAAACATCTTTTCTTGTCAATTTCTCACTTGTAACCATAGGAGTACTTACTAGTTTAGAATCTCCCATACCAAATTTCTTCAACAATTTCTTAGCATATTTAGTTTGATAGATGAAAATACCTTTGTCAGTCCGAGTAATCTGCAAACCTAAGAAAAATTTCTTCTCACCAATCATAAACATCTCAAATTCTTTCTCCATATTCTTAGAAAATTCTATGCATAACTTATCTTCACCTCCAAAAATAATGTCATCAACAAATACTTCAATAATTAGTATATCATCAGTGATCTTATAATATAAATTACTCTCAACACTGCCCTTAGTAAAACCAAGCTTCAAAAGATATTTATCCAACCTTGCATACTAAGCTCTAGGTGCTTGTTTCAATCCATATAAAGCTTTCCTTAACCTGCAAACCATATATGTATCATCTGATAGTGAAAAACCATCAGGTTGCTCAATATAAACTTCCTCATCAAGATCCCCATTCAAAAATGCACATTTAACATCCATCTGATAAACCTTGTAGTTTTTATAAGCAGCATAGGCAAGAAATAATCTTACAACTTCAATCCTAGCTACAGGTGCAAAAGTCTCTCTATAATCAATTCCTTCCTTTAGAGAATATCCTTTACAAATCAATCTAGCCTTATTCCTTATAACTTGACCATACTCATTCAATTTATTCCTAAAAACCCATTTAGTTCCAATAACATTTTTATTTTTAGGTCGGGGAACCAAGGTCCATGTGTTATTTTTCTCAATATGATCTAAGTCTTCTTCCATAGCTTTAAACCAATATTCATCTTTACATGCCTCAATTACTGATATCGGTTAAACTTGTGAAATTAAATATACCTCATTAGTTTCCAGTCTTCTTCTTGTCATCACTCCATTTCTCTTATCCCCAATGATCTGATCTTCTGAATGATTCAATCTCACATACCAAGGAGTCTTCTGACTTTCTATTTCTCTTCCATGTTCTTTAGTTACTGTAGAATTCTCTGATACCGCTAGAGCAATAGGTTCAACACTTTGTTTTGGTAAAGGTGCTACCGATTCAGATATAATCATTTCCATTGTCGATTCCTTCCCATAAACTCTAATTTGACTTCTGTTCAGCTCATCTACTTTGACATTAACACTCTCCACAATTCTCTGCAATCTCTTGTTATAACATCTATATGCTTTTCTTTCATTAGAATAACCAAGAAATATGCCTTCATCACATCTAGGATCAAATTTCACAATGATATCATCTCTCTTGATATAACATTTTTAACCAAAAATTCTGAAATACTTAATTGTAGGTGTATTGCCAAACCATAATTCATAAGGTGTCTTACCGACTTCTCCTTTTATATGTACTCTTTTGAATGTATAAACTGCTATGCTCACTACTTCTCTCTAGTGAATATGAGGTAGACTAGCTTCAATCATCATTGTTCTAGCAACATCCAAGATAGTTCTATTCTTCCTTTCCACAACTCCATTTTACTGAGGTGTTCAGGGAGAAGAAAATTATCTTCTTATACAATGCTTCTCACAAAAGTTATTAAACTCACCAGATGTGAATTCTCCACCATGATCTGACCTCAAACATTTAATCTTCAATCCTGTCTCAATTTCCACTTTAGACTTAAAGATTTTAAACTTTTCAAATGCTTCATATTTTTCTTTTAGAAAAGTAACCCACATCATTCTAGAATAATCATCAATGATTAGCATGAAATATCTATCACCTTGAAAACTTTTAATTCTAGCAAGGCCACACAAATCAGTATAAATAAGATCAAGAACATCATTTGATTTATCTTGTATACTCCTAAAAGAGGTTTTGACCTGTTTACCCATTTGACATTCTTTACATACCGGATTATAGGGCTTCATAATCTTAGGTATATCCCTAACTGCCTTAGTTGAACTGATCTTCACAATGCAATCAAAATTCACATGATACAACCTTTTATGCCATAGCCAACTTTAATCAATTTGTGTAATCAAACATTCTTCTCACCGAAGTTGAAATGAAATATATTACCTTTTGTCTATGTACTGGTTGCAATCTCCAAACTAGATCTGTTAATGATTTTGCATTTTCCATCCTTGAACTGTAATTGAAATCCCTTATCTACCAATTGTCCTACACTCAAAAGATTATGCTTCAAACCTTCAACATAATAAACATTTTCAGTATTGTTCTTACCACCTAATGATATAGTTCCTTTTCCTTTGATCATACATGCTTTGTCATCTCCAAATCTAACTAGACCGCCATCAAATTATTCCAAAGATAGAAACTTCCCTTTATCTCCAGTCATATGATGTGAACAACCACTATCAATCACCCATGCATCCTTGTCTTCTATTTTAGTAGCAAGTGCCTTCTCTTCAGGTACATTCTCTTCTAGTGTTGGATCATCTTCCTTGATAGCCAGGAATACCCATTCCTTCCCATTTCTAGAACCAATAGTAGAGTCTTCTGCTGGTTCATCATTAGAATCAGTAATGCCTTCCTCCTCTGCTATGTAGCATGATCTGTCTCTATTTTTCTTGTACTTATACTTGTTCTGATATCTAGGGTTAGGCTTAAATGATCTTCTAACTCTTTCTTCAAATCTTGAATTCCTTTCAGGACATCTAGATGCAAAATGACCAATCTTATTACATACAAAACATTTAAAAGGTGCTTTTCCTTCATACTTACTTCCCACCAATCCTTTAGGTACTCTTCTAGCAAATAGTGCTTCAAGTTGCTGAAACTCATCATCTTATCTCTTCATATATTCTAATTCTTTTGCACACAAAGCTTTCCAGTCTTGCTTACCGGTTGTAGATGTAGATGCATGAAAAGCAGGTTCAGACTTTACAGCTCCAGAAGGTCCAAATTCTTCAAGCTGAAAAGCAAATAGTTTCCCAACCAAAGTATCTATGTTGACAGATGTATTAGCCATTCTTCTCAACTCATTGATAATAGTAGCCTTCATTTTGTAAGCCAATGGTAGGGCTCTCAGGATTTTAGAAATAATTTCATCTTCGCTCAGAGTTCCACCACAACATTGAATTCCCATAACAATCTCATTTACCCTTTCCATGAATGCAGTAATCCTTTCATCTTCTTCCATCTTCAAGTTTTCATATCTCACCCAGTAGCCATCAAGTTTAGCAATCTTTACTATAGGATCACCTTCCTTAAGAGTCTCCAACTTATCCTATATAGCCTTTCCAGATGATTTATCGGTTAATCCCATATTTGCTAATCAGAAAGTGCACACAAGAGGGCTTCTCTTGCTCTACAATCATTCTCAAGCTCCTTGTCTAGGTTTGTTGGAGGAAGATCGCCAGATCCTAGATTATAAGGTGTGACACTATTCTGTGTGATCTCCCAAATCTCCTTGCCAAGGCATCTCATGTTAGTCTCCATCTGAATCTTCCATACTGTGTAATTTGTTTCATCAAGCCTCAGAATATCCCTCCGAAAGATAGCTCCAGAAGAACTGGATGAACTTGAACTGTTAGTTGCCATAGGATCTTCCTCAAGACGTTAAGCTTTTTGTAAAAAGGACCAAAGCTCTGATACCAATTGTTAGACAGTTCATATAACTGGAAGACAACTGAGAGGGGGGGGGGGGGAGTGAATCAGTTGTCATAGATTACCAGAACTATTAGCAATTTAAACTTTCATACCAGAACCCATAACATAAATACCAAAATGCTTAAACCAAATATCAGAATAGCAGTTAAACCAATTAAGCATAAACAATAATCACAGAATAAAAACCATCCACATGACACCAAGATTTATACGTGGAAAACCCGATAAAGGGAAAAACCACGATGCCGATAAAGAATCCAAATAGCTAGTGTTGGCATCAATGAAAAAACATCAATGCAACATGTATATATATGTATATGTATACATATATATACATATGTATATGTATATATGTATACATATACATATATATATACATATATATATACATATATATACATGTATATATATACATATATATACATGTATATATGTATATATATGTATATATATACATATGTATATGTATATATATGTATATATATACATATGTATATGTATACATATGTATACATATATATATATTTATACATACATACATATATATATATATATATACATGTACATATGTATATACATATATATATATATATATTTATACATACATACATATGTATATCTATATATATACATATGTATATACATATATATATGTATGTATATGTATATACATATACATATACATATACATATATATGTATATGTATATGTATATATATACATATACATATACATATACATATACATATATATGTATATGTATATGTATATATATACATATACATATATGTATAGATACACACACACACACACACACACACACATATATATATATATGTATATACATATACATATGTATACATATACATATACATATACATATACATATACATATACATATACATACATATATATATATATATATATATATACACACACACACATATTGTTGTCCCTTAAGTTGTCCTTGATGACAAAAAGGGATTTGTTATTAGCAGCTTTTATGTCATGGCTAATTGACAATTTGTTGTGTGCAGAGCATTCTATACTTTTAGGTGTACAAATTGATAGGTAGAAAGGTATACATATGATTCATTTATAGTTTTTCATTATCATGATGATTCACTTTACATATGAAATATCTTGTTTTAAATCGATGTATATGGAAACATGGTTGATCTATTCATATGGCAATGATACATGGTTTGGACATAGTCATTCTTAATAGCACTTTGAGTGTCTGGCATACATTGGTTCATTGGCATCTACTTGGTTTCATAATGGATTCATAAGAACTTGTAAGTGCTTGGCATGGTTACACTCTATAGTGCAAAGTTGACTTGTTTATGCACTTAGCTCTTGGCATTGGTCATTGGTCATATTTCATATAGCACATAGTGCTAATGACATTCTTTATTTTTCATAGCTGATACTAAAAGTTTTTTTTATTAAAAACACTTTAATTAGTGCTACCGACATTTGTCTTTGGACTTGGTTTCTAAAGCACTTATTATAGTGCTATTGACATATCATTTTGATTGCAAAGGTTCCCAAAGCACTTGGTATAGTGTTGTCGACATTATGATATATTTTTGTGGGCCAGAGTTCATCATTTATATTATATAGTCATCGGTGACATGGGTGACTTGGATGTGATTTGGCATTCAGTGTGTGGTAGATTTGAATGGTTATTGGTATTTAATTTGTGAACTCCAAATGTTTGTAAAGTATTTATTTTAGGGCTCGCATAAACACAGATTACAAAGGAAAAGAAAGACATTTTTTGTTTTGTCTTTCAAACCCTAGTTCATACCGCTGTTATGGATTTTTATTTCGGTAGCTACAAAGGTACTTTGGCTTTGTATCTTGACATGGGTTTCACTTATGGTATTCTTCAATTTTTGGTGGTTCCATTGGTGGTTTGTTTGGCCAAGATTATTGGGATTTCCTGTAGATTTTTCAGCATTGTCTCCACAAGTAAAATCTTTGAGCTACAGGTAAAACGTTTTGATTTTCTCCATTCTTTTCAAGGTAAACTGAAATACCAGAAAGCGTAGATTGCATTTTTGAAAATGAAATGTGTTAAGGTTTTATTCTCAAATGGAAAAAGAAAAATAAAGTTCTTTTATTTTTTGAAAAATATGAAAGGGGGTTTCAGTTTAAATTTCAGAAAATGGAATTTCTCAAGGGTTTTTCAATTGCTTATCAGAAATACATTTTAGTTTTCTAAAATTTGAAGGTTCAGTTGAGTAAAAGAGAAAGTATTCTATTGGTTTTTTGGTTTTATGTTCAAACCCTAGTTAGGGTTTGGTAACTCTATACGAGGGTTACACATGAAGACAATTTTTTTTAAGACTTCTCAGTCATTTTGAAGGTCATTTTTTTATGAAAGGTGATACAATTTTACAAAAGAAAACACATAGAAATGATAATATTATATCAAAAACATTTTTAAGAGAAAAGTGCTTTGACTGAAATATCATTGAAAAGGGTTTTGTTTTACTCTGATCTTATACAGAGTATTTGTGAAAAGATATTACTATTCTTTGTTTGTCAGACAATTTTTAAAAGGTTATATTGAAGATCTTTTGTAGTTGAAATTTGGCACATATTGTTGTATCAAACTCGTTTCAATTAGTGATAATCTTGTGACTGTAAAATATAATGCAATTATAAGGTTACCAGTGATTGTAACTTGAGATGTTTCTTGGCATTATATGAAACATAGGGATTGCTGCTCCTTGAAGTTTTGAGACTTCTAAATTCAGTGTAGAGAGTTGGTTCTATTTGAGATAATATAAGGAAATTTTACAGAGTGGGTTTTCTACCCCAAGAGGGTTTTCCACTCATGAAAATACTTATGTCATGTGTTAAATGTTTTGCTCTGCCTCACTAGAATGCTCTGATACTTTCATCTCTGTCCTATTCACGAGTTCTATTATCTGCATTTCATTTGTCATCTTGATTCAAAGCATGTCATGTTAATTGTCTTATTCAAGGTGCAAAATTATTCATTGTTACAAATTTCAATGGTGCAATACATGTGATGGTCAAATCTGTTCATGCAAAAGTCAGTTTCAGTTACAAGAATTAAAAGATTATTCAATTTGTTCATATTGAATGGTCAAAATCACATGCATTAATAAGGTTTAATAATTCACTAAGTTCAAGTGTGAAAAGTTGTTTTTTAATTTGTGCAAGTTGGGTCAAAATTCCTATTGACTCTAATTCACCCCCCCTCTCAGAGTCAATCCACTTCCAACATATACATATACATATACATATTGTTGGCATATGATGAAGCGGTGACAATGTATGTTGTCATTGATGTCAATAAGTGAATAGGTATGTCGTACCCAAGCAGGTGAACCGATATGAACTAGTATGAAGACTAGAAGCAGCTATAGTCAACTGGTGTTGGGGTTCACAGTTTGACTATCGGTTGGTAGTCTCAGTTTAGCTCTAGGGTTTCCAGTTTGGCTTGTGCAGTGCAACTGATGATGTTTTGTGATGAGTTAGTTAAGAACAAGGATAAGGATCAGGATGCCATGTCAGCTATGTGCATGTGAAGGATTTCTTCGAGAATCTTGCACGTGAAGATCAAATGCATTGAATGTCTACCTCAGGAATGTGCATTTTTCTTAGAGGTATGAGAAAAGCACGTGATGGGTTACTGTTTTCCAGTTGCGGTGAAGATTAGATGATGCAGAATGACTTGAGATCTTTCTCAGATTGTTCTATTCTATGCAAAGCATTTTAACAGTCAGGATTTGACTTCTTGTAATTGTAAACCTAAAATGCTTAGGGTTTAGGGTTTATGCTACTGACCTAATTGTTGTTTTCTATAAGGTCAATGATGTTTGTTATTGTTTGTGTTCGCGTGTTGAGATACTTGCCAAATGAGGGTGTGGAATCTGCAGAGTGTGATTGCACAGGAGAGGAACTGAAAAGGATCTGCCTTAGCAAGTAGTGTTGTTATCAGATCAGAGCTTTACCTATTAACTTGCAACCATCTCAACAGAAGGAAAATCCCTTGATCGGTAGCTTTAACAGGCTTGTTGCAAATCCTCTAACTAGGTGACTCAAGCTCATTGAGTTCTTTAAATCCTCTAGTGAGGTAACCTTTAATAGAGTTTATAGCCATCCCTTAATCGGGTGATCCCTAACAGGATCGGTTCCTAACAAAACCTTATTGTAAAGTCTTTAACTGGACTAGGCTCCTAATAGAGCGGACTTCAAAAGAGTTCAAAAACAAGCTTGTGGGTATTCATCCCCACCATGGTTTTTCCCATTTTGGTTTCCACGTGAAAAATCTGTTTGTCATGGGCTGTGTATTTTTTATGTGATGATTGAATAGTTTTTGTTTAGTTGTATATGCATGTAGAGCTAATGGTTTTGATATTACTAATGCAACTCATGCATG